>NW_027412612.1:0-28097 GCF_025532065.1 Leptinotarsa decemlineata
GAGTTCTGTGAGCTGATAATTGAAGCAGACTTAAAACAAATCCTTTACGACATATGCACCTACCTACCGCAGAATATCAAAGAAAAAATATCAATTGGAACCACAGAGTCCCAACCCACAACTGGAAGAATCCTTACATGATGGTGTTTAGAATATTTGAAATGTTTGTATATGTGATAATCAAATTATGTTCCAATTCATATCCATCTATATATAATTGTTTTGATGAATAAAAGGCAGGAAATAATTATTGAGTGTTTTAATATCGAATATTTCATGGTGAATTACATGTCAATCTTATTACAATCCATCTGAACAGAACCATTAAGAGCATTATAAGATAAAACAGCATCGTGGAGGATTAGTGCATATACTTTGGTGTTCGCTGGAAACTTCACCTTGCGTGTTTCGAATTCAATTTTGATGTCGACAGTGGATGACTTCATAGCTTCAGGTTGATGGGAGCAGTCGATGATGAATAGTGGGTTGTTGCGAAAGCTGCCAATATCAATCAGCGGTTAACTCATATCTTTATCATAGTAGCTGCGTTGGAAGTTTTCATATGCATAATAGGCTGATGAGTCTAACTTCTTGTCGAAATCCAGATTCCAACGCTCATATGGGTATACTTCAGAGTTCAGAGATAGTCGAATATTATTAATATTCACATGTATGAATTTCGTTACATCTTTCTGATAGTTCGGGAAGAATCACCCAGCCCCGACATTATGAGCCGTATTTGGATGATCAAGTCGAGAACAAATTCAATTCGATGACCCCCTCGAGAGACCCGACTCTCCGGATCCTGACATAATCACTCTAGATGACGAATAAAATGGTTGGGTTAGGTTAGTTTTCTGGAGTGCACATAATCTGGTTGGTGCACACGGAATACTGCGTGGTTTGGGGCAGTGTTCAATCTAACCCAATATATTTTTTTTGAAAGCTAATACCCATATGTATCACTTATATCTGATAGAAAAAAAATAGAGAAGTCCAATACAAATTCCAACATTCAACGAATCATTGGAAGATATATTCGAAATCAACTAGTAACAGGTTGGATATCTAACCATACACTTCAATTCATCCACTATTTGTGTCAATATTTTTTTTTTGAGAAGGATTTGATTTTTTTTCATCAAAAGGTTTAGTGTTGAACAAAAAAAACAACAACAATAAAAAATATTAATATTTATTAAAACAAATCATTGTGAGGGTACATGGTTACAAATTATGCAAACATCCAATTGACAAAAGTTCGTCAGTGGCCTGTCACAAGCTTCGCAAAAAGTTTGCATGATCCCCATCATCGAAATAGTGTAATGGATATCAATATGTTGATACTCACCCCCATTATTATTTCGATGGAATAAAACCTAAAACAGCACCAACGTAACATGTAGATGGTATCATCAATGGTTCGTATACGAACATGGGAGTCCGTAACACAATATAAATCTAAATTATTTTCCACCGTATCACTGACATTCAACCAACGACTTCCTATAATGATGTTCCCATTGTCAGTCGCCGGGTCATCGTCGATACCCTCATCTACCATGGCTACACCGTCTTCTTCTACATCGATACCCTCATCTACCATGGCTACACCGTCTTCTCCTACGTCGATGTCATCTACGATGTCGATTATGTCGTCCCCTCCTTCGACGATATCATCCTCTCTCCCGATAATGCCATCCTCTTCTTCAATAACGTCGATGGGAAGTTCATCCTCTTCTTCAATTATGTCGTTGGGGGGAAGTTCATCCTCTTCAGAAAACCAATTATTTTCGTCTTCGAGAGATAATCTCATCAAAACTTCATTGATTTTTTTAGCGTTCATTTTTTTATTTTTCGATAAGTTTCGTCAAAGCTACTACTAGCACTAGTGAATAGTAAGTGGAGTTTAGAGTTGCGAGTCGATTTTATATGTTTTTTTGTGGAGATGGTAACCCCACCACTACACCACCCCTCCTCTTTTCACTCTATGTGTTTATAATAGGAAGAGAGGTTCATGAGAGTACATTTGAATTCATCAGTTGAATATTTCGACATCCAATAGTGAATACTAATATGCCTTTTCCAAAAGAGGATTCAAAACCGAAAGTACGCGGTCACCCAATCAAAGTCAATCAAGTTATAATGTGTAGTAATTGTCAAGGTTATTGGCCTGAAGCATATATTAATCCATGTACCGGTCTGTGTCGTATATGTGTATTGAAAAATCCAACCAAAGTTCCGAGTCCAATTAAAGTTCCGAAGGCGACAAATAATTCAACTCCAGAAGTATGTCCCCACCATCAGTGCTGCAAATGTTCCATAGGAATCGTGTGTGTGACAATATGGGAATTTATAGAAATATTTGTGTGAACTGTGCAGCAAATTGTGAGTTACCACTTCAACGTTGTCTACGTTGTAATAACTATAAAGTAGATTGTTGGAACAATTTATGTACCGTATGCAGAAGTGGATTGATATTATGTGAGAATGTTGGTGATTTCTATCCCGATGAGAACATTCACTTCCGGGATTGTTGGTGTTTGAACACTGAAGATCAGGTGAAAAGACGAGAAATATATGGTAACGCTATTCGGACATATATTCCATTGGTTACAGTGCCACCCATCACAGCTAGTGTCAATATTTAATACATGTGAAATCATATGTTGAATAAATAAATTGCTTTAATATTCAATAATAAAAATTCAATTTCATCATATTGTCTTTATTTTTCCATTTACTACAATAATATTTCAATTAAACTAATGAACTTTCATCGATCCAAGAGTTATGATCTCCAGAGAATCCCAACCACTTCAAAAAATAGGCGACGTCCGTTCCTTTTCAAAACTCGCTCAACCAAATATGTATTGGGATCTCTCGCTTTATTCAATTTCATTTTATAAAAGCAACCTTTGATCGGATCTCCATTCTCATCTTCTAGCTCATAAGTTATAGGCTCTGTACTATTAATTTTCACAACTTTAAAAAGTTCAGTAGTGAAATTTTGCTGTATAACCTTTGGCGAATGCATTTTTAAACTTACTGATTCGCACCATATCTCCAATTTAAATTCTTTTTTGTCACGTTTTCCATGCTGCTTCTTTGATCCTGCATAAATTGTCATTTTTGTGGATGGTTTAACGTCTGCGGGCTTCATACCAATGGTACGATGAACTTTGTTGTTATATTGACTGGTAATTTTAGGAAGAATATTCAACCAACTGTAATGGCCTTGAAGTGAAAATTGTCTATAAAGCCAACTTTTCAACGTCCTGATGACTCTTTCCGCAATTGCAGCCTTTTTGTGCTGAATGTTGAGTAAATGATTAATATGGTGCTCTCTCATTAGCGAGGAAAATTTTGAATTATAAAACTCGGTACCGTGATCAGATTGTGAGTTCCTTGGGACATGCTTCGCATCTTTCAACACACTCGCCATAGCTGCAGTAACTGAATCAGCTGGTCTTGACCATACATACTGTGAATAACACCTGATTACTATGAGGATGTACCTGTAACCATTATTTTCTTTAGCATATGGTTGCATTTCCATCAGATCCATCAGCCACAAGTCATAAAATCCGTTTATTATTGTCTTTCGACGGGGAAAATTTCGACGCGCCGGCTTATGTATTTCCTTCACAACCTGCCATTTTGCATCACTCATATTACTGCTATATGACTTCTTCGAAGTGATGAAGTCGAGAATTCAGTTCGCTTCAGTTCGTTTAACAACTGACTGTTCAACTTCAATAACTCGCTCAGTAAAAGTATCAGCCAACTCGGTTACAACACCAATTCGCTTCTCTACATTAGTCAATCGATCAGCTAATGCTGAAGTAATGAGTGCATTTTTGTCAATGATGATTCGCAGTTCGGTATTTTTTGAATCAATGTTTTTTTGACGTATCGTAGCGCTGGCGCAATGAATTCTTGGAAATAGTTCAGGGTTGATTCCTTGGTTTCTTTAATATGATCGTCAACGTATTTTTTAGTGACAGAGTCTTCACCATCTACAGGTTCACCAATACTCTGCAATCGCTTATTCTGAATGTCATAATCACCATGTGGTGTAAGAATGAATCCAACACCCAATCTTCCAACAAGTGGTTTACCAACACCACCCCTTCTACGCCCAAATTTATCAATTGTGGTATGCATAGTTAGATCATCTGTGAGTAACTGAGTCAGCTTCATACATTGTGTTCATTATATTACGGTCAATAGACTAATCCTTCTTCACGTAATTCCTCAATTATGGCCAATATTTCATTATCGTGCCCGGTATGTCCAGCCATTCGTGAACTCCAAAGCAATTGAAGGCGATCAACCAATTCTTCGAGTTTATTCCAATAAACATAATCTATATGCTTATTTCTGATATATATTTTTTGAGTGGGTATTTTGATTATACCGGTACCTTCTCTACTGGGATTCTGCAGTGGGTTTCCATTGGATAATAGTGGTACGATTATTTCTCGATATTTCTTCCAATTATTTGATAGTAGACCCTGTTTTCTTTCATTGTATTTATATGCTGCCTTCGTTAATTTGAGTATATCACCATAAGTGGTCATATCGGAAGAGGGGATATTTCCCGATGGTACTTTCATGAATATCAATTTATACAGTGCTAGTCAAAAGTCCCCTCCCCCCCTCGTATCTTTGAAACGGGTATACTTATAATAATGAAATTTGGAGGGGGAAATAAACGGATGTAGGCTTCTTAACTGGTCATAACAGGTGACGCAATAGTCATAAATGACGTCACAAGGCCACTGTGACCAAAAATTTTAAATGGGACCCTATGGCAAGTAACAGCTCGTTTGAAAGGTGTTGAAAATACCTATTCAGTCATACCAATTTTGTTTGGGTTTCGGCTGATTTTGATTGATAAATTGAAGAAATACGAAAATTATAGTTTCGCATTTAATTAATAAAGATTTAAGAACCAGTTCTTATAATAAGTGTTCAAAATGTGCTCCATCTACTTCCTGGCAGTAATGCATCCTATTGCTAAACTCTTGTCGTACTCGTCCCAGTGTGTCAGCGGAAATTGCCCTACATTCTTCAACAATTCGTTGTTTCAGAATGGCAATACTGTCAGGTGCTGTAGCGTAAACCTTAGATTTCAAGTACCCCCATAGAAAAAAATCTAATGGTGTAAGGTCCGGTGACCGAGCTGGCCATTCGATCGAACCTCGTCGTCCAATCCATCTACCACGATATTCTTCATCTAGGTAACGTCTTACTGCACCGTAATAGTGTGCAGGAGCACCATCTTGTTGAAACGTTATTTCCAAGTTGTCGAATTCATCTGGATTATCTTCTAGAATTTCAAGAATTAACGCCTCAATATCAGTTTGTAACATCTCCAGATACAATTCACCGGTTAAGTTAGCATTGAGAAAAAGAGCCCAACTATGTGGTTTCCCAAAATACCTGCCCAAACATTTACTTTTTCTGGAAATTGAGTATGTTTTTCACGAAAGATGTGAGGATTTGTGTCACTCCAATACCTCACATTTTGAGTGTTAACATTTCCATTGAGAAAGAAAGTACTTTCGTCACTAAAACAAATTGTCTGTATGTAGCCTGGTTGTTGGTTCATTTTATCGGACATAGTTTCACAGAATTCTAGTCTTCGGTCGGGGTCATCATCTGAAAGTTGGTGCACCATTTTTAATTTGTATGGATGAAATTTGTTTTTAGCCAACACCCTATGTACTGTCCTTTGTCTGACTTCACAGATAGACGCAACTTGGGCTGTGGAAGAAGTAGGGTTCACTACCATTTCTCCAAGTATGTCAATTTTTTTGTCATCACTAATTGTTGGTCGACCAGATCGTTTGGCATCTTGAACACTACCTGATGCTTCAAACTTCCGAAGAAGCCCCCTCAAATAAACCCTCGATATAGGGCGATCGGGGTACCTCTCATTAAACAGTCGTTCCGCTGCATGGAAATTGTTTCTACATTCACCAATTATTAAGATAGCTGCTACTTTGTCGGCTACAGTACGTACCATTTTGCCTATGTAAACACTTAAACGTCTCGTTAAACAATAGCTTAGGTAAATTTTCAAGGTATAAACACTTTTGACAAGTAGATAATTCAAACACGACAACCTTTTTGACAATGAACCAGAGGCGTACTTTAAAATCTTTATTAATTAAATGCGAAACAATAATTTTCGTATTTCTTCAATTTATCAATCAAAATCAGCCGAAACCCAAACAAAATTGGTATGACTGAATAGGTATTTTCAATACCTTTCAAACGAGCTGTTACTTGCCATAGGGTCCCATTTAAAATTTTTGGTCACAGTAGCCTTGTGACGTCATTTATGACTATTGCGTCACCTGTTATGACCAGTTAAGAAGCCTACATCCGTTTATTTCCACCCTCAAAATTTCATTATTATAAGTATACCCGTTCCAAAGATACGAGGGGGGAGGGGACTTTTGACTAGCACTGTATAGTTTTGGGGTACCCTGATAAGTGGCAATAGTTTTACCATTTTTCTTGAACACAATTTCTCATCGATGAACTCCACATCAGCTACACCCATTTGTAAATTTCCCGTTTCAGTGTTCATATGTACTCCAAAGACGGTATCGTATGAGGGATTTCCTGATAGTAACTTTTGTATGTGCTTTTGTACCTCATCACCATTATCAAGCACATTAGATGATTCTAAATCTGAAGTTGTCGACGAAGAAGCTTGAAGATCCTTCGAGAAAGCCTCTTCAAATTTCGTTTTTAGCTCACTTTCAATTATATTTTTGGCGGTGAGTGGTGTAGCATTCTTTGTTGTCTGCATCACCTGATTTATTTGAGATGCTTTCAAAGGTTGCTTTCAAAGGTGTTATTATTGGCTCATAGATTCTTTCGAGTGCTGATTGATCACCTAAACGACTATTCTTGATATAATTGAATTTCTTCCGAACGGCATCTGTTGCTTCAATTAACTTTCTTTTCAAACACATTTCATCATCATTTTTTCCCTCCATAATGTATTCACTTCAAGAATGTGTACAATGAAGCGTCGTCCACACTATCTAACACTCGAATGATTCAATTGTTTCAAGAACGTCAAGGATATATAAAAGCATCAAATCCTTTTCGATAACATCCATCTTGCACTTCTCGATCCTTATCAATTACTAAAAATCCATATTTATCCTCCCAACATCTCGTACACATATCTTTGAATTGCTTGTATGTCGCATCTGGTGACACGTGGTCAGAAAAAATATGATTGAGATTCATATCATCTTGTTTGAACAGCACAATAAAATTTGCATTATCTCGAATCAATTGTTTCGGAACTCGTGAATATGTTTGGGCTAGATAGAAGCAATCCACATTTTTATGACGACCCATACTGAAATATGATCGTATAACATACTGTTTCTCACACATCACATCATCGAAAATGAATATTGAATCGGTTCTGGCATCTGAAGGCTCTACTATTTCAGCTGCATTATTGGCGAAAGTGTAAAATCCCAACCCTTCAATTAGAGCTAATACTTCACGTAAATACTCATATTTGGGTTGATAAAAGGACTTTAAATGAAGATAAATATTTGCAAATCGTAATCCTAGAGGTGAGTCAGTAGAGAAATCATAACATTCGTCTTGCCGCAATTGGAAGGTCCGATAATCAGACCGCGAATGGATAGTGGAAGTTAGGATCCATGACGCTGTTTCACACCGCTTTCCGATCCGCCACCTACTTTTTCATCGAAATTATCGATGGAAAATTGGTGCTTCTGCTTTAGTATGCGCATTGTATGACAGTTGGAGACTATATAAGCAGGTCTCCATATCGATTCCTTTATTTAAAGGGGGTTATGAGCCGATGTAGATCTCCTGAGTGGCATTCAAATAAAGCTGGTAGGGGATTGGTCAATTCCCTCATCAATAGTCTACCTTTCGAATTACACTTACCTGGCTATCAGTATTGCGGCCCTGGCACCAATTGCAGAAAAGATTGGCGAGAGGTGATCCGGTGTCAATCAACTGGATTCTGGATGTCAAAAACACGATATTGCATATTCACAAAATCCTAACAATCTTCCAGCTAGACACAGAGCAGATCAGGAGCTTGCAGAAAGTGCTTGGAATCGATTCAAGGCAAAAGACGCATCTATTGGAGAGAAAGGAGCCGCTTGGCTGATTACGAATATAATGAAGGGAAAACGGCGATTTGGTATGGGTTGCGAGTCACCATCCAAGCAGTCACGGATACAGAAAAAAAAGGTCCTACCAAGAAAAAAAAACAAAAAAAACTATTGAAAGACTCTAAGGTGATAGCTTTTGGTTCTGGAATCGTTAAGAAAGTGCGTGATGTTCTACACAAAGCGGGCGGAAGTGAATTTGTTGTCAAAAATTCTAAAAGAGCAGCTGAAATTGCACTGAAAGCAGCACGCAAATATACGAGGACTGAGGGTGGGAAAAAGAAAAATCGCACACCGCGAATCATACCAATTCCTAAAATTGGTGGAATACTACCACTCATTCCAATTTTCGCTGGTTTATCAGCGCTAGGTAGTTTAGCGGGTGCTACAGCTGGCATAACAAAAGCAGTACAAGCAGCGAAAGCGAGTAGGGAGCAATTGAGTGAGGCAAATCGACATAATAAAAAACATGGAGGCAATCGCTCTAGGTAAACGAGGAAGCGGTATCTACTTGAAGCCTTAGCGTAAAGGATTAGGGGTCTATTTGAAACCTCAAATTTCAAAAAACTCATAATTTGCTACCTAAAAGAGCTCTCTCCAACATCGACCTCAACTATCATGCTGAGAAAATGATGATTCCATATTTTCGGGGGGTATATATTCGTGACGATTTGCCAAAATCGGGACCACTCCGATATGAATCTGCCATAGTAAATTTGGATAGTCGACATGGTCAAGGGACACATTGGGTAGCATACAGAAAAAGTGACACTTCAGTGAAATATTTTGATAGTTTCGGTGATTTACCCCCTCCCAAAAGAATTGATTCACCATTTTTATAGGGTTCAAATCCTATCAATATTATCACATATAACTATGAGCGTAAACAACAATTCAACACAGTATGGTGTGGTCATTTGTGTTTGGAATTTCTACAGAGCAAGACATGGAGATAACACCAGCGCAGGACATTCATTGATCGCATATTCCAGAGTACGCACTTTACGGGAAATGAGTAAAGAACAACTCGCTGATATGCCGAAAGAAGTGTTGATTGGATGTGCATCGCATGAAATTGCATCTGTATGGGATAAGTTACCACAAAATCTACAAAATGATATTGATGTCTTGAAGTATCAGTACTGCGAAGACCATCAGAATAATTCCAGCGGTAACAGCAATAATTTCGATGTGAATGATGGACCACCTACGAGAAAAATTTTTTGTTGTTATTGTAAAGTGAATGATGTGAATGTAGTCACACATAATGGGATGGATCATCTGGACAGGCCACCTAAAAAACGACGATTACTCCACAATTTCTGCTGTCAGCAAGAAAAAGACATGAGTCAGTGAAAATTCATCAGTCATGTCACGCACGTTTTCATTGTCGGGGCACTCTAGCGAGTTGAGCGCCAACTTCTACCCACCCATCGAATTGTATAGTGGCGCTAATTATGGTCTGGGCTTACACGGTTTCTATTCCTACAACTCCATATTCAATGTGGATGTGAAAAATAATGTTATCGCCTATTCTAAAGAAGCTAACTCACCTCCTATCATTATAAAAATTCCACCTGGAGCATATGAAATTGATGAAATCAATAAGGTGATTCAAAAATTCATCAAATCCAAAGAAATGCAATTGGTGAAGGTGGCTTATCGTATGTGGGACCTTTATGAATTACCCACACTTCTTGACACATCCTCAGATATATGGGACGTGAAGACGACCAACAGTCTTGAAAGACCTCGATACATCATCATCGGCTTTCAAAACACCGACCATTCCGAAAATATGTCAAAAGATGTAACGAAATTCATACATGTGAATATTAATAATATTCGACTATCTCTGAACTCTGAAGTATACCCATATGAGCGTTGGAATCTGGATTTCGACAAGAAGTTAGACTCATCAGCCTATTATGCATATGAAAACTTCCAACGCAGCTACTATGATAAAGCTATAGGTGAACCGCTGATTGATATTGGCAGCTTTCGCAACAACCCACTATTCATCATCGACTGCTCCCATCAACCTGAAGCTATGAAGTCATCCACTGTCGACATCAAAATTGAATTCGAAACACGCAAGGTGAAGTTTCCAGCGAACACCAAAGTATATGCACTAATCCTCTACGATGCTGTTTTATCTTATAATGCTCTTAATGGTTCTGTTCAGACTGGATTGTAATAAGATTGACATGTAATTCACCATGAAATATTCGATATTAAAACACTCAATAATTATTTCCTGCCTTTTATTCATCAAACAATTATATATAGATGGATATGAATTGAAACATAATTTGATTATCACATATACAACACATTTCAAATATTCTAAACACCATCATGAAAGGATTCTTCCTGTTGTGGGTTGGGACTCCGTGGTTCCAATTGATATTTTTCTTTGATATTCTGCGGTAGGTAGGTGCATAAGTCTGCTTCAATTATCAGCTCACAGAACTCGTCCAAATTTCTGCTTCCATACGAATATTTATGACACAATGCCACACCGAGTTCATACTTCTCACTAAGCTCCAAAAGTTTTCGCACCTCCTCAGCATCATAACATACACTCAAATCATAATTTGATGAATGTAGAGCGTCAAAACTTCGACCAGCCAATTCCCAAGCCATTTTTCTTATGGCAGAATCAAAATCCACTGCTTCTGGCCACTCTTGCGCTGAATATTGCATCCACATATTTATAGGATGGAGAGCTCTGAAAATACACGAATTGCATTCATTAGTTTGGTAATTATATTGTGAAAAAATTAAAATACTCACGTGAAATTTGACTATGTCTATGAAATGAGCAAGTTGATACATATTTTATATTATTCTACCATATTTTCACTATTTACAAAAAAAAAGATTGTAGTTATACTCTCAAAACTTTCAATTCAAAACATTGAATTTCTTCAATGATCGGGTTTTAGCACCAGGATAATCCTGTGAACTTTGACCCATATAAGTAAGTGTGAATTTGGCTTTGGATGAATTCACTTCACGAATGAAGTCTTCTGTGAATTGCTCTGTGATACGTTTTGGAAGCCATGCTTCAAAAGGAGTATTACTCTCCTCATCCAATAAAACTACTTGAATGGATTTACCATATCGTGTGGAATACATTACCATTTTTTCTATTTTATATTCTCTATCAATAACCAGGGCGGCTATAGGTTTTTGCTCTAAAGTTTCACTTTGTTGAATTATAGCAAAATTGATTTTGTCAATGTCAAATTTCAAATTATCCATATTCATAAATATAGTGAAATTACGGTTCAAAAATATAAACTATGTTCACCTTTGTGATGATGATGTTCACTTTTTGGATTGGTAAATACTAGCTGCTGTCATCAACACAACTCAACAAATACTCACTAACTATTCAATTAGGTTAAGTAGTCTGAACTGAGTGAGAATATATGATACACTAAGCTTATATAGAAAATCATCCTCGAAAAGAGGGAGGGGTTCAAGGTTATGCATCGATGACAGTTATATCTCAAGGTCAAAGCACAAGTCCAGGGCCATGCCTCGAGGACCTATGATGTGACATCATACAAGGTCAAACATCGAGGTCACGTATGGAGCAAGGATAAATCTCAAGGTTGAACCGCATGGTCATATTGAACGTGCATAATGCAAGATCGTGAGGTATCTTTCAAGACCAAACTTCAAGGTCACATATTGAGGAACATACTCAAATCTCAAGGTCGGCACCCATGATCAAGGTCATATCATCTGACACGTAACTGAAGGTCATATGACGTCATTCAAGGACAAGATCAAATGGTGGGGGGAGGTCCTCAAGCGGCCTTAGACAACTACTGTTGCAAATACACTTATACAATTGAACTTTCGAAAAACTGTGATTTTGAACATTGAAAAAATTTTCATAGGGAATTGATGTCTTCCAAATAAGCTTTTCAACAAATTTGTCACTATCATTATCCAATTGTTATATGCATTTGTTTTTAAAAATGACAGTTTTTATCAAATTTTTACTTCAAGCATGACAAATATCGCAAATATGATAATATACCTTCAAGAACATGTCGTTTATCGTAGTCTGCAACTGATTCAATTGTTCATTCTAAAATAAAAATGTTTTTTCATCTATTATTTATATTTCCTTGCAATTTTTTGAAATTGTATATTCTTAATAACTTATTATTCATTATTATTCAGCTATTTTTGTAATACTTCTATTTACAATTGATTTGAATCACAAATTATTGTTATAATTCATGAAGTGAAGCAATTTTTACAATGTCTTTGTTGTCAATCATCGCTGTTACAATCTGCTAAAATAACAGTGAAGTATTGACATTGACAGACTCATTGCCCAGGAGAAGAAGAGGTTTGGTACATGCAAGCGTTTCAACACACGGCATTTCTTGCCAAACTTGTAGATTTCTTAATCAAGTCAAACCATTTTCCTCATACTTTGTAAGTCTTTCTCTAAAGCTGTATGACAATATATCGTTGAATCACCTTCTAGCCCAATGGAGATAAACATAAGTTCACCAGGTTTCTCATCAAAAACCGTCAGCTCTAGCGAGCTGACAAGAGATCTATATAGATAGATAGATAGATAGCACTTTATTTCCAACAGGTGTACACCCAATTACAGGAAATGTTAAAGAAAATATTCTAAAAAAATAACAATCAATTCAATTAAATTCACATATTACATATCAAATTGGCAAATTACAAATGATATTAATATAAATGAAATAATATAATTAGATTCAATTGACATATAAATGAATTAGCCTTCACAAGGTTGACATAAAACAAATTAAAGTTATATAAAAAAAAAACTATAAATGAAAGGTTCTATGTAAGATACAGTCCTTGATAAAGTTCAAAGAGTTTCCATTAATGTCGCACATGTTACATACTAAATTAAAATTATAACACATTAAATTTACTGGTGCTTTGAGATTCACATTTGTTCTACCACTCTGACAATGAAATGTTTTCTCGTATCTTGAGTTGAGGCGTGGTACATAAAAATTAATTTTTTGTAGGAGTAGAGTACAGGAGATGTTATTATTTATTAAATTATATAGAAATGTGACCGTATGAGAAGTCTACGTGTATTCAGTGATATAATATTAAATTGGTTCGAAAGGATGGAATAGTCAATTCCCCTTTGGGGGTAAATACTTGAAGTGCGAAAAGACAAGAAATTCAAGAACTTTCTTTGGGCAGCTTCAATTTGCTGTGTATGAGAATTATGAATGGGATACCAGATCATCGCCCCATATTATACTTTGGACCTAAGTTTGGACATAAGTAGGGTGACCATAATTTTTGAACAGAAAAAAAGTACACTTAAGATTTGTGAAATAAAGGTTTATTTTTTATTGTATACAAGTATACAGAGGCAGCAGCAAGAAAACAAAGTATTTTTATAAAATATTTACCTATAAAATATATACAATATACAAACGCAAAATTTAATTTTCTTTCGACGTGCCAGTTTGACTATCTGGATCATTTTGGTACCAATCGTATTTTTCGGAACTAAGGATAGCCTTCAAAATTTGTGGTTGACCCTTTAAGAACTGAAACATTTCACTACAAGTCTCATTGAAGTTTGTGTGGACTTGCATGATTGATTCAAGAGTAGATAACTTCATCTGCGATTTTTCGGAACTCTAAAAGTTATTTATATTTGAGAACAACCTTTCAAGCGACGCACTGGTCCCAGGCAGACAAAAAATAAACTCGCATAAAATATTACCATTTTTTAACCCGTTTTCTATTTGCAATAGTTCGAGCCATCGATCTTCAGCACAAATATTTCTTGAATTCCATTCAGCAATTTTCCCGATAGTTCACACTGATGTCCATATCCATATTTTCAAGCGATTTTGAAGCTTATTTATGAGTTCAAAATACTCCAAAGCGGCTTCTGTTGCGCATATTTTGTCACCTTCCATATCTAAAAAAATAAAATGGAAGAGAGATGCAATGTTGTGTACAAACCACATCCAAGCTTCGCTGGTTGGATTTTGGAAAAACTGTTTTAAAATTGTTGGACAATTGTCAATAGATGAAAAATATGCTTTAAGGGTTCGAACATTTGTATAATTCGTTCAATGGCTGGCATTAAGCTCAAAAATCTAGTTTTTGAAAATGAACTAGATTTTTTTGTACTCGACACCAATAAAATCGCAAAACTGTTTTAATTTATCTACTCTGACTGTAAAAATATGGAAATGCTTAAAATCTTAACCGCAATAACCTCGACATCAATTGGTAAGACGTCCGTCGCATTTTGTACACAGTTGTTGACAATGTGTACCACACATCCAATTCCAACCAAGGGTTTGCCACGAGAAGCATTTAATTTGTATTAGTATTATCCAATACATTTGTCAAGTAAATTCTGGTTATTCAAAGCACCGACCAGATATAATCGTTTAAACTGTTCTGATGTTTCACCAGGTAAGTCGCGCAACTGAAGTAATTTCACTTGGATACCCTTTTCATAATCAAAGTACCTCACCATTATGGGCACAACTTCAATTTCCTTATGATTTGACGAAGCAATCGTGATGTTAACAAAATTCGCTTTTTGTAGATAAATTTTTAATCTAGACTGAGATTCTTGAGCAGAAACATTTTTCACAATGGCCTCAGTTTTGGTTCGAGCAGCTGCAAATTTAGGCTTAAACATATTTACTATGAGTTTGGACGTGCAGTCTAATGATCTGAAACTTTGCAAATGCCTAATTATATGATAAGCAAACGCACCTTCCTTGGCGGCAATCAACATATTTTCCGAGCTGAATTTTTTAGTTAGGTTTCCAATTTTCTGCTGTTCAACTTCGTCTTTGCAGCCAAAATATGCGTTTTTCTTTAACAAATGCTTAATGGTGCTGCGACCACTGTTAGAAATATCAACATCACTTCGGCAAATTTCGCAATACACAACATGCGATGAAACATCTGATTTTACTTTCATAAATGGATACTCTGCCTGCCGCTTGGAGTTAAAATGGCATTTTCTTCGAGGCGGTGACATGTTGAGATAAGAATATTATGTTACATAATATTCTTATCTCATAAGAACATAATTTATGTAGGTACTTCTTCAACACGGAACACGAAAAAATTACAAGAAACCGCTTGACCAATTTGACGCTAAACTAAATCAAAACTAATCGACATTATCGACAGCCGACAGCGAATGCAGACGTAATCAAACGAATACTAAAAAATCGTTGTGGCTGGGATGGCCAAATAGCGTTCGAACTGCGGTAAAATGAAACAGCAAGATAAACGTATCTGCAAGCTAGTTTACGTGCGTCGCGTTGTTGCGCGCTGTTTTACAGCAAGGCGATCATTGGCTGCACAGTGGGTTAAACCAAACCAAATCGCTATGCTATACACCAAAATCAGTTTAATTATTTCGTTTTTTTATTGAAACAATAAGTAGGACATACTTTTTGGTATCTCTAAAAAAAAGTACATTTAGGCGTACTTCATAAACCTTCGATGATAGTAGGACATACGGTCAACAGTAGGAGATTTGAGCCGGTTCTAAGCCTCCCCCCCACCACTATGACGTCACGCGGGGGTGAATGACCCTTCCCCCACCACTATGACGTCATTAACGACGTAATGGTGTAATTAGGGTGACCTTGAACGACATGTCCGACTCATGCCTCCCCCCACTACTATGACGTCATTAATGACGTAATGGTCTAATTAGGGTGACCTTGAACGACATGTCCGACTCATGCCTCCCCCCCACTACTATGACGTCATTAATGACGCAATGGTGTAATTAGGTTGACCTTGAGGGTTAGTGTGTGTATCTGTGTGTGTGTGTGTGTGTGTGTGTGTGTGTGTGTGTGTGTGTGTGTGTGTGTGTGTGTGTTGTGTGTGTGTGAATGCATGGTACAGGGTTTATCATTGCGTGTCTGTGTACAAACATACGTCTGCATACTTCAAAGATCCTCCAAGTAATGGTGTGAGCCCACCAAGTCAGTAGTGGTGTGACGTCACAGCAGCAGCAACCGTTTCATAGTAGGAGAGCGAGATGTGCACTCCACGGCGTGTGGCTGTGTAATGCATATTCATCAGTGTATCCTTACCAAGCTCGATGCCGTCCCCCACCACTTGACACCCCCACCCTTCAACCCACACCACTGGACACCCCCACCCTTCAACCCCCACCACTGGACACCCCCACCACTGGACCATGATCTCACATGACGTCACGTGGGGTGAATGACCTAGACCGACTCATGCCTCCCCCACCACTATGACGCCATTAACGACGTAATGGTGTAATTAGGGTGACCTTGAACGACATGTCCGACTCACACCTCCCTCCTACCACTATGACGTCACGTGGGGTGAATGACCTAACCCCCACCCTTCAACCCCCACCACTGGACACCCCCACCACTGGACCATGATCACACACCCCCACCACTCGACCATTGGTGGGGTACCACATCTACAACCAAATAAAAACATTTGAATAGTCTCATCATTCTAAACTTGACTTACTGTCCAGTGGTGTTAATAGTAGTTTCAAGTTTTTACTCAAATAATAATCAAAAATGAATTCTAAAACGAGATTGTCACTCGAAGACGAGAATAATTGGTTTTCGGATGAAGAGGGGGAAGTTCCCAACAACATCATCGAAGGAGAGGATGGCATCATCGAAGTAGAGGACGACTTCATCGAAGTAGTTGATGATGTTATTGTAGAAGAAGAAGAAGAAGAGGGTGAAGCTCTGGTGGTCGCTAGGGGCTGGAGGATGCAGGCGCCGATAACCTACAAGAGTTGGATCCTGAAGATATTCAAGATGAGGGTATCGATGATGATCCGGCGACTGACAATGGTATCGTCATCTTAGGTAGCAAGTGGATGAATGTTAGTGATACGGTGGAAGATCGTTTGGATCTATATTGCGTGACAAACTCACACGTGCGGATACGAACAATTAACAACACCGTCCACATGTTATGTTGGTGGTGCTTTAAATTCTACTCACATAGAAATGATAATGGAGGCGATTACGAGCATGTCGACCTCCATTATACGATATCAATGATGGATTGACACAAACGTGGTGTGAAGCGTGTGAGAGGCCTTTAACAAACTTTCGAAGGTTAGATGCTTGCATCATTTGTAATAATGTCCCTTCACACATATTAGAATGAATATTTTTTTTCAACTTTATTATTGTTATAATAAATATTATCGTTCTCGTTATGTTGTTATTACTTTGATAGCCAATTTTTGATAGGAAAAGAAAAGTTTTTCTCGAAGAAATATTATTAACACAAATTATGGATAATCTAAATGATGAATATTTTATTTTATACTGGTTTTTATTGGCTATATAACCTTCCACAATCTAAAAAAAAATCAATAGAGAATCTGCTTTTTTTCCATGAAATTCCTACATAACTCATCTAAGTCCTGAAGACCGGACTCATATTTTTCTATAAACGCAGTTATCTCATACAATAAAGGGCAAAATGAAAAGTTCACCCTGAAAAGTTATTACATAATATAAATTACTGAAAAGTCCAATTTGTCAGTAACTTATCGTATTCATAATTTTGCAAACAAAATTGAAAAATGAATATTAATATTTAGCTGACTTGTGTCAAAAGAAATTGAGAAATATATGAATTTTGAAGTGAGATTTGAATAGCAAAAAAAAAGGTTTTGAAAATGGAAAATAACTGTTTTCCGAAACGTTAGCCATTGAAAACGGAAAATAACTGTTTTTCGAAACGTTAACCACTCAAGAAAGCTGAGTATTAATATTCAAGTTTTCAATTTTGTAGGCAAAATTTATGGATACAAGTTGCTGACTAATTGGACTTTCCAGTAGTTTATATTATGTAGTAACTTTTCGAGGTGAACTTTTCAGTTCACCCTTTACTACACATCAGCAGATTCTCTATCGATTTATCTTACCCAGTATAAAAATATTCTGAGTCACCAATCTCAATAGGAAGTTATTCTTTTTTAAACTCACATATTGTTTTATCAAGGAATGGTTATCGGTACTGATGAAAGAATATAATATGAGTTGCAACATTTTATTGTCATTCAATTTTTTTTCATGAAATTTCTACATAATTCATCTCAGGAAGTTATTCTTTTTTAAACTCACATATCATTTGTTTGAAGGTGATTGACAATGTTTCGTGATGAATTTCACTAGTTCGGACTTCCATTGTCTACTATATAAAATGATTTGAAATCCCTGAAACAAGTAAAAAAGAATAATTAAAAAAGAATAGTTGAAAATAACAATTATATTAAGCAACAATAAACCTGAAATGAAATGATAGATAAACCTGATAGATAAACCTGAAATGAAATGATAGATAATTGTTATTTTCAACTATTCTTTTTTAATTATTCTTTTTTACTTGTTTCAGGGATTTCAAATCATTTTATATAGTAGACAATGGAAGTCCGAACTAGTGAAATTCATCACATATCATTGTTTTATTAAGGAATGGTTATCGGTACTGATAAAAGAATATAATATGAGTTGTAACATTTTATTGTCATTTAATTTTTTTTTTCATGAAATTTCTACATAATTCATCTAAGTCCCGAAAACTGGACTCATATTTTTCAATAAAAGCAATTATCTCACGTTGCAGATCACTTTCTCTTTTAATTTCCGCTTCAACGAGAGATAATTGCTCTTTTATCATCGCCCGTCTATCAAATGCTATTCTCTCTCTCGCCATAGATTCATCGAAGCGCCGACGCGCCTCAGAAACTGTTTAATTCAAACCATTCGCATTCCCGATTATGGTTGTGACACTGGATGCATGGAAGTTGAAGGTAATGGATTTTAACCTTTGGAGATGATTGTAATTGGGGCGCTGCACCCTCGTTCCTAATTTTTCTAGGTGGTTGCTCCGTATTCTTCTTTACGTTTTCACCACCCCTTTTTCTTTTTTTTGGACTCTTATCCTCATCATCTGAGCTAATTTCAATAATCTCTGATGGGGGTAGCACAACCTTCGAATATCCATCATCCAAGTCCAGTACCAAATCTAACAAGGCTGGAGTTGAAATTGGCGGTGCTATTGTGGAATGCAACTGCGATTCCACATCGTCATTCAATAACCGGTTTGGATCGAAATCTTTGAGGAAGGACCTTATATTAGTAAATTGTGGGGCCGTAGCTTCTTGGATGATTATATTCTGGTGAACAATCACCCGAATTATATCATGCCACCACCAGAGAAGAAGCGAACTCAGCATCATCTCCTGACTCTGCAGAATTTACTTGTTTGCTCATTTGTTTTATTCAAGGCAGTCAGTAACTAGCATTCACACGGTCGACATCGTTCTTTTGAGCTAAAAGTTGTATTTCGTAAATAAATAAATCTTTTTAAAAGGAATTTCCATCACTCGTTGATGTTTTTGGCGCAGTCGGTAGGATAATCAGAATTGTGACGAATCGATCGCGCAGTTTTCGTGTTAACGATTGACTGATTATCGAACTCGAAATTGAATTTTGGTGATTAGTTTGTGGACTTGGATTACGGAGTGGCTTCTCAAACTTCAGAAAACCCAGTCTATTGGAGACCCGTACCAATTGTCAACAGCCTTTCATCGAGTTTTGGGACCAACATAGCCCTATTCTGCAAGGGAGCATTGCCTGGAGAAGACAGAATAGCCTATCCAGACGCAACCCCCCTTATAGTGGATAAGTAGATGAATACCATGCTCAAAGTCGTACTCATATTGCTGTAAGTACAATTTTAATGTCGCTCAATCAACTGTTGAATGCATTAGAAAATTTGGATATAATACTCCTTCAACTGACTCACAAAGATTTTCAAACCCTACTCCTACACAAAACACAATCCTGAGACCACCTCTTCTCAATATTTTGCCAAATCAACTCCCTGATATAAATATGGCTCAATTTAAAGCAGAATATTTAAGTTGCTTGCCAGAATTTGATGGCAACTCCAATGACCTTAACAGATTTTTATCAATTAGTGAATCACTTATCACAAATTTTTACGATAATATCAATGTAGATAATTTTCAAAACATTTATCTGCTGAACTCAATCATTTCCAAATTGAAAGGAAATGCAAAGACTATAGTAAACATTCAAGGTGCCAAAATTGGCAAGATTTGAAAACCAATATTAACTAGAAATTTCTCAGATCAAAGAGACGAGGTTTGTTTAAATAGAGACCTTGTTATGCTCAGACAATCTCATAACGAAAACGCTCAATCATTTTATGATAGGTGTTTGAATATTTTGAATTTGCTGTGTAGCTACGTAAATGTTCATGAAACAACAGATGTTGCCAAAACTTTAAAAAGAGAACTTTATTAAAATTTAGCACTAAAAACATTTTTATCCGACTCAAAGAACCCTTAAGCACCACACTGAGATGTATGAAACCCAACTCACTTAGTGAAGCATTACAATATGTAATACAAGAGGAAAATGTTCACTATTTTCAAAATTTTTCAAATAGAAATGTTGCAAAATCTGTTGTAAATCAAAGACCGATACAACAAAGATAAGGGAATATCTCAAATAGTAATAATACCTAAAATTTGCACAATCAAAACCATTCTTTCAATTCTAACACTCCAAATAACTTTTTCCAAAGACAAAATAACTTTCCTTGCCAGCCTATTAATATTCAACAAAGGCCTAGACCTCAATCACAACATTTTCCAACAAATTGCACAGGTTTTCAAACAACCGCCTCAAAATGTTTTCAAACCTCAAAACAAACCGCAACCGAGACCTTCCCCTATGAGTTTATCAACACGAAATACTCGTTTTCAACCAACACAAATGAGTGTTTCCACAAGAAATACTAATTTTGCACAGCCATCCACGTCTTTTGCAAATAGGAGACCACAGCCTCCAAGAAATTGGATTAGTGAAGAACTATTTAATACAGAAACGGACGAAATCAATGAACCCGACCAATCTTTTGAATCCGATGAATATTTTGATACTGCTCAAAATATTGCCATTGATAATCAAGCTGAATCATATAATGAACATTTTATTTCCGAAGACATTGAACCACCAGAAAAAATGATAACATAAATTTTCATTAAGAGCCTCGGAAAATATCAATACGAATCCACAAATAATTTCTTTCAATTCCTCAAATTCAAGTGAATTATCATACATAATTTTTCCAGAATACAACCTCAAACTTTTGATTGATTCCGGTTCAACCAAATCATTCATTGACCCCGAAATCGCCTATAAATATTTTCCAAATTCAATTAAAAATGACCCATTTATAGTATCTACCGTTTTTCAAAAATCTGCTCACAAGTACAGTGCGGAACTTCCTTCCTCACAAATATTCAATTTACCAAAACCAATGAGTTTAAAATTTTTCTTATTTAAATTTCATAACGTTTTTGATGACGGTCTCATTGGCCTAGACAACCTTAAAATTTTACAAGCTAGTATTAACTTCGACAAAGGATTTTAATAACACCATACACAAAAATAAAACTTTTATTTTATCAGACTAGTAACGAACTTAATTTAGTCACAGTGCAACGAGATCAGAACAAGTGATAAAAATCAAAATATCTATTCCTAATGGCGAAATTGTAATACCTCATTATAAAATTCATAATTGTCAAATACCACAATGCATCAGTACAGCAAAAAACGGTTTTGCTTCAACAACCATTTTAAATAACACAGTTAAACCAGTAACGTTAGATTTTTCGAAACCTTTCTCAGTCGAAAAATTTGATAGGAATGAAATCCAAAATATTGACTTGAACAATTTTGAAATATCTACCAACCGAAAGTTAGACCTGTCAAAGATAAGAACCGAACATATGAACGAAGAAGAAAAATCAAAAATTCTTGAAATTTGTGAAGAGTTTTCTGATATATTCTATAAAGAAGGAACTTCCTTGACTTTCACAAGCAAGATCAGACACCACATACGAACGACAGACGAAATACCTATATATTCGAAATCTTATCGATACCCGTTATTCATAAACAGGAAGTCGAGAATCAATTAAAAAAAATGCTCGATTCAAAAATCATTAGACCAAGTAATTCTCCATGGTCGTCACCCATATGGGTCGTCCCCAAAAAGGCTGACGCTTCAGGACAACAAAAGTGGAGGGTAGTTATCGATTATCGGAAGCTCAACGAGAAAACGATTGACGATAAATATCCCTTTCCAAACATTCATGATCTCTTGGACAAGCTTGGGAAATGTCAATATTTCACGACATTAGACCTGGCTAGCGGTTTCCATCAGATCGAGATGGAAGAAAAAGACATAGAAAAAACGGCATTTAACACGGAAAATGGACATTACGAATTCCTCAGGATGCCATTTGGTTTAAAGAATGCTCCAGCAACTTTCGAGAGGACAATAGATAATATTTTACGAGGAATCCAAAACGAAAAATGTCTGCCTACCTTGACGATATAATTGTATTTTCCACCTCACTTCAAGAACACTTGGAACGACTCAGATGCGTGTTTCAAAGGCTCAGAGATGCTAATTTCAAGATACAACTTGACAAATCTGAGTTCCTACGAAAGGAAGTTGCCTACTTAGGTCATATAATAACTCCTGATGGTGTTAAACCTAACCCAGACAAAATTAGAGCTATAAAACATTTTCCCCTTCCCAAAACTACCAAACAGATCAAAGGTTTCCTTGGTTTGTTAGGATATTACCGTCGCTTCATTAAAAATTTCGCGAAAATCACAAAACCTTTCACAAAATGCTTTAAAAAGGTGCTAAAATCGAACACAAACAATGAATTTATTTCCTGTTTTGAAACATGCAAAAACCTCTTAATGAACGAACCCATTGTGCAATACCCTGATTTCACGAAACCCTTTAACTTGACAACCGACGCCTCTAATGTAGCCCTAGGTGCCGTCTTGTCACAAGGAACTATAGGTAAAGATTTACCTGTGGCATACGCCTCAAGAACCCTAAATGATTCTGAGCAGAATTACTCCGCCATTGAAAAAGAGTTATTAGCCATTGTATGGGCCACCAAATATTTCAGGCCGTACCTGTATGGACGTAAATTTAATGTCATAACGGACCACAAACCACTACAATGGTTATTTTCACTAAAGGATCCCAAACTCTAAACTACTGAGATGGAGAATCAAACTAGAAGAGTTTAACTTCTCTATAATATACAAAAAAAGCAAACTCAATACCAACGCAGACGCCTTGTCACGTGTTGAAGTACATACCAAAGAAACAAGAACTTTTTGGAAGAGCTAGATGACATACTCCAAGAGTCCGGGCTTCTAGCAGGCCCATCTGTTTCTTTTAACCCTCAAAATTCAATTAATACTAACCTAGATACCCCAGACTACCAACCGTCTTTAGATATCTTAGAAATTGGTCAACCTTTACAAGACAATGACAACATCTCTATGGTAGTAAACTTAGAGGCACCCAACACTGAAAACCAATCCGAAGAACTATCTATTCCCCTATTAAATAATAGCAACGAAATCGAACAAACTCACGAAAACAGTACAAGGATAGACAATGAAACCACCTTAGAAAATGCTCAAGAAACCGAACAAACCGATAATCATACTGTTCATTCCAACGCGGACGAAAACCCAATCGTTAATATCCCAATAGTAAATTACGCTGTTAATTATTGTCAAAATCAAATCATCTCATCAGTTTTGCACTCCCCAGCTAAACCAAAGATCACAATATTATTTGAGAAAAAGAAAAGAATTAATGTTCAACTTTCTAAAAATAATTTGGAACAAGAAACTATCAAATTTATTAAAGAATATATTGTACCAGATAATCAATACTACCTATTTTTCGAAGATCCTAATTTATATGAGCCTTTCTCATTGATCTTACTAAAATATTTCAAAAGTACTTCACTTAAATTCAAAAATGTAATAAGAAACTTCTAGATATCACGAAAAAAACGGTTTATAGAAAACACAATCAGAAATTATCATGAAGGAAAATCAAACCACAGAGGCATCGATGAAACACTTCAAAGAATAAAAGAAAAATATTACTGGCCGTATATGAAAAACTCGATTCAAACATTTATTAACGAATGCGAGTTGTGTCAACGATGTAAATATGATAGAAACCCCGTGAAAACACACCCACTGCGGTAGGTCCTTTTGAAATTGTTCACATAGATGTTTTCACCTTTGAAAAATCCAAATTTCTTACAATAATTGACAGTTTCTCAAAATATGCACAAGCACACTTTCTCGACGCTGTCGCAGGTACTGAAGTTGCGAATAATTTAATTAACTTCTTTTCACACCATGGCATTCCTAAACAAATAATTTTAGATAACGGAACTGAATTCAAAAATGCAGTAGTTACGGAACTACTTGCTTTACATAAGATTAAAGTTCACTTTTGTTCTCCAAATCATCCTCAATCAAACGGAGTCATTGAAAGATTTCATTCCACCATTTCCGAGCATCTTCGCCTTCTCAATACAAAAGGGTTTTCAAAAACACCAATAAAAATGAAAATGATTTATGCAATTCTAGCTTACAATCACTCCATTCATTCTGAAACTAAATTGAAACCTATTGATGTTATCAATGGTCACACAACCAGTAACGAACCTTTTGACATGAAACTAAACCAAATACTTCTGAATGACTACGTCGAACAACACAAAGAAATTCAAAAATAAATTCCGACCTTATTTCGAAGAAACAACAAACAATTTCCAAACTGAATAAAAATAGAGATTCCCCAGAAATATTTAAACGAAAACAGAAGATATTTGTTTAAAACTCACGTACGGAAAAAGAATGCTAATAAATTCGCTAAACCCAGCAAAATTACATCAGTTAATAAAAAGACAGAACAATTTTATCTACTGCACATCAAGCAAAGATCCACATGACAATGTCAAACGCCCACTTCGAAGAGTTTACTCTTTCGACAACTAAACATGTGTTTATCGTTTCAGATTACCCGGAGTTCTCGCGACCCAAGAAGCAATAACACTTCGAAACTTTGAGAATAATCCCGCTTGATTCCCGTAAAACTTGGCTCAGCAAAAGTACGAGAATTGTATCATTCGATTATTCATTATTATGATTTGAATCCGATAATAACTGAAATTAACAAATTGAAAACTAAATCATACAATCTAGAATATTTAATTTAAAAAAATGCAGATTATTTGAAAGACACCTCAAACTATTTGAGAATTTTAAAAATTTGTAGAAGAAAATGCTGAAAAAAGCTATTGAAATACTACCACATCCAAGCAGAACTAAAAGAGGTTTAATAAATGGCTTAGGGTCAATTTTTAAAGCTGTCACCGGCAACTTAGATGCAAATGACGGTGAACTTTACGAAAATTTAATAAAACAGCTGCAGCAAAATCAAAATGCGCTGACAAATAATATAAACACATAAAATACTTTAGCAATCTCTTTGATTGATAAATTCAATAAAACAGTTCAGCAAATAAATCATAACGAAGAAATGTTGGCAGAAAAAATAAATCAAATTTCAAAAATAGTTCAAAATCATACTTACAGAGAAAATTCAAATTTTATCAAAGATATAATGAATCAATTAATATGTTCGAAATGATTATATCAATTCTTCAAGACATCGATATCCTTTGCAAGAATTGGAATCATGCACTCAAGTGTAATGAAAACTAACGAACAAAAAGAGAACTAGAGTCTTTTGAAATCAAGTTCAAGAAAAATCTATTACCGATAGGAATTAGTTTAGAAAATATACCTTTGATTGAAAAATTAATTAAAATTGATTGTTACATACTCAAAAAACAAGATAACCTATATTCTCCATGTGCCAATAACCTATTCCTCTGAACTGAACCTTTACCATCTTTATTCAACTCCTATTTATACAGGGGGTCAGTTTAAGGCAATAGTACCGCGAAATAAATATTTACTAAAAATTGAATTGTACTACGCATTCATGAGCGACGCTTGCATGAAAATCCGTCCACAGTTATACATCTGTGAACAAGCTGACCTCTTCGAAGCAAAAAACACCAACCCTTGTGAAATCCAGCTTATAGACATCAAGGATCCATCCAGCTGCCAGCAAATAAATATCCACCTAACCCAATCAATGTTCAAACGTCTCGAAGAATCCAACCAATGGATTGGCCTCCTACCAAATGAAAAAACCATTAAAATGAAATGCCATCAACAAGAAGAAATGACCAAACTGATTGGCTCATTCTTAATCGAGATCCCAAATGGTTGCCAATTGACGACATTCCAAGAAGTCATTTCCAATGAAATTCGTTTAGTCACGCAGAGTAAGCCGATTTTATTTCCTGAAGTAAACATACCCAAGCAAATTTCAGCAACAAAACTGAACCTGAGTCTTCATCTGGACCAAATTGAATTGGACGAGGTACACGACATCAAGTCGAGAATAATTGAAAACCGTCTTCTATCAAGAACAGACTTTATCCCATTTACCCCCAGTGCATGGACTGTCATCATATACTGTATTCTGGTAGTCTTCATGGCTTACTTCATCTACCAAAGAGTGCAACGAACCAGATCGAAGTCCAAGAACCTTTGAAAGCGCCAATAGAACTTCGAACCATTCAGCTTCCTCAGTAACCCTCCGAAGTTGAATCTACGAAGGGAGGAATTATATCATGCCGCCACCAGAGAAGAAGCGAACTCAGCATCATCTCCTGACTCTGCAGAATTTACTTGTTTGCTCATTTGTTTCATTCAAGGCAGTCAGTAACTAGCATTCACACTGTTAACATCGTTCTTTTGAGCTAAAAGTTGTATTTCGTAAATAAATAAATCTTTTTAAAAAGGAATTTACATCACTTGTTGATGTTTTATTTCTCCGCCTATGGTCTACTTCATCCAACTGCCGCTGATTCTTTGAGGTTGATGGGGCTGGTGATGTATTCTTCGATACAGACATGTTTCTGAAAATAAGTTAGAAAGTATTAGAAAAGAGAAAGAAAACAATCAATTTCAATAAAGTAACTCTACACAAAGAAGTAGGTTTCACACACAAATTGGATGAAAAAGGAAACTTTCTGAAAACAGCTACTCTAATATAAATATTGAATTATATGAAAGAAAAAAATTTCCAAACAAATACGTTCATATAATCATTGAATTAAATATAAAAAAAACACTTTTTCTTTGAGTAATTCTATGCAATGAAGTAACTTCCACACGCAAATTTGATGATAATTTTCCTCGACGTTTCAAATGTACCAAACTCGACGAGATTTTGATCCAATTACTGGAATATAGTTCGATGTGGTTGTCGTCTTTCGGGATATGAGTTTAAATATATTTCCGATGTCCTAATACTGTTTCTATCATATTTGTAATAAATTTGTGTCATATCTATTTTTTCTTCATTCGTGAAAGCCATTTTTCACCAAAAATTCAATGACTTGTACAATAACAAAATGTCATTGAGTGCAATAAATTCAAAGTCAAATTCAAAAACATCAAAGCTAACGCCTATTAAGATAAGAATTAATTTTTTTTTTTCAATATCTCCAATTTTTTCGAAAAAGAATGATAACTTATGATACAACATTGCTATGAACTGCTCACGTTTCGCTTGAGCGAAAAAAATATATGATATCGAGAAGTTACTAAATTTATCGGTTATCCTTAAAACATAGTCAGCATGTTAACTAGGAAACATTCAAAGAGATCCTTGACATGAGCAGATTTGTTAAAATTTTAGCGAATTCGAACATAAACATCGCTTTCAAAACTATTCGTACACTTTTACAGACTGATTGAAATACAGGCTTTTCATGATGAGGTTTAATTAGCCGTTTCTGACAAACTATTTAACGGATCA